>NW_026019932.1:0-5821 GCF_900185275.1 Solanum verrucosum | reverse complement strand
TCCTTAAAACTCAAAGCTCTAAACCCTATAAAGCCCTAAATCGTATATGCTAAACCCTCAAAAACACAAAAAAAACCGTAAGCCCTAAACCCTAAAGCTATAAAATCCTAAAAAACTGTAACCTAAAAAAGCCAAGGCCCTAAACCCTAACACCCTAAATAAAACCCTAAACCCTAACCTAAAAGTAAATCCTAAACTTAAAACCCTAAGAAACGCTAAACCCTAAACCTTAAGAAACCCTAAATCCTATGAACCCTAAAACAAACCCAAAAAACCATTTAGAAGCCCTACAAAACCCTAAATGCAAAAAATCTGTAAGCCCTAAACCTATAAACACACAAAAAATAAAACCTAAGCCCTAAAAGCTAAACCCTAAAACCCCAAGAAACACATAATCCTTAAAAACGCTAAAAACTCAGAAACCCCTAAACATAAAAAACACTAAGCTCTAAACCCTAAATCCTAAAAATCCGTAAACCTTAAACCTAAAAAACACTTAAGCCCTAAAACCTAAATCAGAGAAAACCCTAAGAAAAACTTAACCCTTAAAAATCCTAAAAACACCAAAAACCCCTAAACCTAAACAACTCTAAGCTCTAGCCCTATAAAGCCCTAAATCGTATATGTTAAACCCTAAAAAACACAAAAACTAAAACCCTAAATCCTAAACCTAATACCCTAAGAAATCCTAAATCATATATACCCTAAAAACAAATTAAAACACTTACTACAAAACCCTAAGTTTAAAACCCTAAATCCTAAAACTTCATAAACCCTAACCCTAAAAACAAAAAATAAACCCGAAGTTGTAAACCCAAAACCTATAAAACCCTAAAAAACCTTAACTTTAAAACCCAAAGCCCTAATCCCTAAAAACCTATATAAAACCCTCAACTTAAAACCCTAAACCTAAAAACCTCTAAACCCTAACCTAAACCCCTAAATACCTAAGAAAGCCTAAACCCTAAAGCTTAAGAAACCCTAATCCTATAAACCCTATAAACCCTAAACCCTAAACCCTAACCTACAACCCTAATTCCTAAACCTAAAGCCATAAGAAACCCTAAACCCTAAACCTTAAGAAACCCTAAATCCTATAAACCCTAAAAAACCTAAGCTCTAAATCCTAAATCCTAAAAATCTGTAAACCCTAAATCTAAAAAACACAAAAAAAATCTAAACCTTAAAAATCCCTAAGAAACACTTAACCCTTAAAAACACTAAAAAACCCCAAAATTCCCTAGACCTAAAAAACTCTAAGCTCTAAACCCTATAAAGCCCTAAACCGTATATGCTAAACCCTAAAAACACACAAAAAGACCCTAAGCCCTAAACCCTAAACCTATAAATCCTAAAAAATGTTAACATAAAAATCCCAAAGCCCTAAACCCTAAAACCCTAAATAAAATCCTTAACCTTAAATCCTAAACCTAAAAAACCCCTAAGCCCTAAACCCTAAATCCTAACCTAATAGTCTAAATCCTAAGTTAAAAACCCTAAGAAACCCTAAACACTAAAGCTTAAGAAACCCTAAATCGTATGAACCCTAAAATAAGCCCTTAAAACCATTTAAAACCGCTACAAAACCCTAAGTTCTATCTACTAAATCCTAAAAAACTATACACCCTAAACCTAAAAAACACACAAAAAAAATCCCTAAGCCCTAAATCATAAACCCTAAAAAACCCTAAGAAACACATAACCCATAGAAACGCTAAAATCCCAAAAACCCCTAAACATAAAAAAAACACTAAGCTCTAAACCCTAAATCCTAAAAATCCATAAACCTTAAAAACATAAAAAAAAAAAAAAAAAACCCTATGACCCAAATCCTAAATCATAGAAAGCCCTAAGAAACACATAACCCTTAAAAATCATAAAAAACCCAAAAGCCCCTAAATCTTAAACAAAAACTCTAAGCTCTAACCCTATAAAGCCCTAAATCGTATATGTTCAACCATAAGAAACACAAAAAAACCCTAAACCCTAAACTAAAATCCTAAATCCTAAACCTAAAATCCTAAGAAACCCTAAACCCTAATTAAGAAACCATAAATCCTATAATTCCTAAAAACCATTTAAAACCCCTACAAAACCCTATGATCAAAGCCCTAACTCCTAAAAATCCATAAAACCTAAGAAACATTAAAAAAAAAACCTAAGTCGTAAACCCTAAACCTATAAAACCCTAAAAAACCTTAACTTAAAAAACCCAAAGCCCTAAACTCTAAAAACCTATATAAAACCCTTAACCTAAAAAAACCGTAAACCCTAACCTAAAACCCTAAATCCCTAAGAAACCCTAAACCCTAAACCTTAAAAACATTAAATCCTATAAACCCTAAAAAACCCTAAACCCTAACCAAAAACCATAAACCCTAATTAAAACCCTAATTCCTAAACCTAAAGCCCTAAGAAACCCTAAACCGTAAAACTTAATCCTATAAACCCTAAAAAACCCTAAGCTCTAAGCCCTAAACCCTAAAACCCTCTAAGAAACACTTAACCCTTAAAAACCCTAAAAAACCCAAAAATCCATAAACCTAAAAATAACAACGCTATAAACCCTATAAAGCCCTAAATCATATATGTTAAACCATTAAAAAAACATACAAAAAAACCTGAAGCCCTAAACCATAAACCTATAAAACCCTAAAAACCATAACCCAAAGCCCTAAACCCTAAAATCCTATATAAAACCCTAAACCTAAAACATTAAACCTAAAAAAAACCCTAAAACCTTAAATCCTAAGAAACCCTAAACCCTAAACCTTAAGAAACCCTACATCCTATAAACCTTAAAACAAACCCTACAACCCATTTAAAACCCCTACAAAACCCTAAGATCTAATCCTTAAATCCTAACAATCCATAAACCTTAAACCTAAAAAACACGTAAAAAATCGTAAGCCCTAAGCCCTAAACCCTAGAAAACCATAAGAAACGCTTAACCCTTAAAAACCCAAAACCCATAAGCCTGAAAAACTCTAATCTCTAAACCCTATAAATCTCTAAATCGTATATATAAAACCCTAAAAAATACAAAAAAAAACCTAAGCCATAAACCCTAAGCCTATAAAACCCTAAAAGACCTTAACCACAAAACCCAAAGCCCTAAACCCTATAAACCTACATAAAGAACTTAACCTAAAACCCGAAAGCTAAAAAAACCATAGGCCCTAAACCTAAACCCTAACCTAAAACACTAAGAAGCCCTAAACCTTAAGAAACCCTAAATCCTATAAACCCTAAAATAAACCCTAAAACCTATTTAAAACCCCTACAAAACCATAAGCTCTAAACCCTAACTCCTATAAATTCCTAAGCCTTAAACCTTAAAAACACAAAAAAAAAAAACCATAAGCCTTAAACCCTAGAAAACCCTAAGAAACACTTAACCCTTAAAAACCCTTCTCTAAATCCTAAATCCTGAAATTTTGTAAACCTTAAACCTAAAAACACAAAAAAAACTAAGCCCTAAACCCTAAAAAACCCTAAGAAACACTGAACCCTTAAAAACTCTAAAAAAAACTAAAAACCCCTAAACTTGAAAAACTCTAAGCTCGAAACCCTATAAAGTCGTAGATCGTATATGCTAAACCCTAAAAACACACAAAAAAAACCCTAAGCCCTAAACCCTAAACCTATAAAATCCTAAAAAAACTTAACCTAAAAAACCCAAAGCCCTAAATCCTAAAAACCTAAACAAAACCCTAAACCTAAAAAAATCCTAAACCTAAAAAAAATCCTAAACCTAAAACCCTAAGAAACCCTAAACCCTATACCTTAAGAAACCCTAAATCCTATAAACCCAAAAATAAACCCTAAAACCCATTTAAAACCCCTACAAAATCCTAAGTTCTAAACCCTAATTCCTAAAAATCCATAAAACTTAAACCTAAAAACACAAAAAAAATCCTAAGCCCTAAACCATAGAAAACCATAAGTGACACTTAACCCTTAAAAACCTAAAAGACTCTAAGCTCTAAACCCTATAAATCCCTAAATCGTATATATTAAACCCTAAAAAACACAAAAAAAAACCAAAACCCTAAACTTATAAAACCCTAAAAAAACCGTAACCTACAAAACCCAAAGCCCTAAAGCCTAAAAACCTAGAAAAAACACTTAACCTAAAATCCTAAACCTAAAATAACTATAAGCCCTAAACCCTAAACCGTAACCTAACACCCTAAATCCTGAAACTAAAGCACTAAGAAGTCCTAAACTATAAAAAAACCCTAAAAACCATACAAAACCTTATACTCAAACCCTAAATCCTAAAAAACCAATAACTCTAAACCTAAAAAACAAACAAAAAAAACTAAGCACTAAACATAAACCCTAAGAAACACTTAACCCTTACAAACCCTAAAAAGGACAAAAACCTTTAAACCTAAAAAATTCTAAGCTCAAAACCCTATAAGGTCCTAAATCGTATATGTTATACCCTAAAAACACAAAAAAATCATAAGCCTGAAACCCTAAACCTATAAAATCCTAGAAAAACATAACCTACAAAACCCAAAGCCATAAACCCTTAAAACCTAGATAAAACCCTTAACCTAACCCTAAACCTAAAAAAACCCTAAGCAATAAACCTAAACCCTAACCTAAAACCCTAAACATCAAAAAACCCTAACCTAAAACCCTAAACATCAAAAAACCCTAAGCCCTAAACCCTAAACCCTAACCTAAAACCCTAAATCCTAAACCATAAACCCTAAGAAACTCTAAATCCTATAAACCCTAATAACCATTTAATACCCTTACAAAACCCTAAGCCTAAAAAATCGTAAACCAAAAACCCTAAATCCTAAACCCAAAATCCTAAGAAACCCTAAACCCTTAATCCTATAAACCCTAAAATAAACCCTAAGAACCATTTAAAACCTTTACAAAACTCTAAGCTCTAAACCATAAATCAGAAAAAATCATAAACCCTACACATAAAAACACACAAAAAACCCTAAGCCCTGAACCCTAAACCTATAAAACCCTAAAAAATCTTAACCTAAAAAACCCAAAACCCTAAACCCTAAAATCCTAGATAAAACCCTAACCAAAAACTCTAAACCCAAACCAAAAACACTAAATCCTAAACCTATAAACCCTAAAAACCATTTAAAACCCCTACAAAACCATAAGCTCAAAACCTTATATCCTAAAAATCCATAAACACTAAACCTAAAAAACACAAAAAAACCCAAAACCCTAAACCCTAAGAAACACTTAACCCTTTAAAACCCTAAAAACAAAAAAAACACATAAACCTAAAAAAACACTAAGCTCTAAACCTTATAGAGCCCGAAATCATATATGCTAAACCCTAAAAATAGTAAACAGTAAACTCTAAACCTACAAAACCCTAAAAAATCTTAACCTAAAAACACCAAAGCCCTAAACCCTAAACCTAAATAAACCCTAAACCCTAACCTAAAACCCTAAACCTTAACCTAAAACCCTAGATCCTAAATGTAAAGCCCTAGGAAACCCTAAATCATATAAACCCTAAAATTGTCATGCCCCAAGCTACCCCCGATACGCGGACACGGGACATAGGATCACAAGTGACCCCAAGCTAACAATGCTGGCATGACATTAGCGTACTAAGATAATACTAACTGATGCAGAAGCTAAATCATAAAAATGAAAGTAATGGGGAATACCCATGTACTAAAACTGAATATATCAAATATGAGAGTTTAATACAAAAGAAACATCAAACTCAAATACTAAGCTGAATCTAACTATGTCTGAAAATATCCTCTAACTAACTAGAAATGTTGGGACATACCCCAGCTAAGTCTAGCAAAACTGA
>NW_026019931.1:0-20757 GCF_900185275.1 Solanum verrucosum | reverse complement strand
TCATGTCGTAGTCCTTGAGCAACTCAAGCCACCTACGCTGTCTCAAGTTCAGATCCCGCTGAGTGAATATGTACTGTAGGCTCCTATGATCAGTAAATACCTCGCAATGAACACCATATAGGTAATGTCTCCACAACTTAAGCACAAATACCACAGCCGCCAACTCCAAATCATGAGTTGGGTAATTCCTCTCGTGTGCCTTCAGCTGTCTAGAGGCATATGCTACAACCTTACCCTTCTGCATCAAAACACCTCCAAGTCCAACACCCGAAGCGTCACAATAAACAGTAAATCCAACACCCTCCTCTGGCAAAGTCAAGACAGGTGCTGAAGTCAATAGGGATTTGAGCCTTTGAAGCTCGCCTCACACTCGGGTGACCAATGAAAAGGAACCGTCTGCTGAGTCAATCGGTCAACGGTGCAGCTATAGTAGAGAATCCCTGAACAAAACGCCGATAGTAACCCGCCAAGCCAACAAAACTCGAATCTCGGTAGGTGATGTAGGTCTAGTCCAACCCTGAACCGCCTCAATCTTGGCCGGATCAACCCTAACTCCATCCTTAGACACCACGTGCCCTAGGAAAGCCACTGACTCAAGCCAAAACTCACACTTAGACAATTTAGCATACAATTTCTCATCTCTCAACTTCTGTAGCACGGCCCTCAAATGACAAACATGATCCGCCTCGGTCTTGGAATATACCAAGATGTCATCAATAAACACAATTACGAAAGAATCCAAGTATGGGCGAAACACTCCATTCATCAACTCCATGAACGTCGCAGGGGCATTGGTGAGCCCAAATGACATCACCAAAAACTCATAATGACCATATCGTGTGCGAAAAGCTGTCTTCGCCACATCTGAAGGCTTAATCCTCAACTGATGATACCCAGATCTCAAGTCGATCTTAGAGAACAAGGCTGCCCCCTGAAGCTGATCAAACAAGTCATCAATACGGGGAAGGGGATACTTGTTCTTTACCGTTACCTTGTTCAACTGTCTATAGTCAATACACATCCTCATCGACCCATCTTTCTTCTTCACAAATAAGACCGGTGCACCCCAAGGCGACACACTAGGGCGTATGAATCCTTTACTCAATAAGTCCTGAATCTGATCCTTCAACTCCTTCAACTCAGCTGGAGCCATACGATAAGGTGGGATAGATATGGGCTTAGTGCCCGGCTCCAAGTCGATAGAGAAGTCAATATCACGAACAGGAGGAACACCAGGTAGATCCTCGGGAAACACATCAGGGAACTCCTGAACCACCGGAATAGACTCCATGGCCGGTGACTCAGCTCCAACATCCCGAATAAAGGCCAAATAAGATAAACAACCCCGGTCAATCATCCTCTGAGCCCGAATATGAGATATGACCCTGTTGGGATACGAACCACTAGTCCCTCTCCACTCCACTCTAGGAATACCCGGAATAGCTAAGGTGACAGTCTTAGCATAACAATCAAGAAGCGCATGATAGGGGGAAAGCCAGTCCATACCCAATATGACATCAAAGTCTAACATATCAAGAAGAATCATATCTACCCAAGTCTCATACCCCGATAAGACAACAAGACAAGATCGATACACTCGATTCACCACTAAGGGTTCACCTACGGGTGTAGAGACTCTAATAGGCACAGACATACGATCACAAGTCAACTCAAGGCCGGAAGCAAAATATGTAGACACATATGAGAATGTAGAACCAGGATCAAATAACACGGAAGCAGGCCGATGACAAACTGAGACGATACCTGTGATAACTGCATCAGAAGCCTCAGCCTCGGGCCTCCCAGGAAAAGCATAACACTGGGCACCTCTGCCCCCACTCTGTGAACCTGAGGCGCCACTAGCACCTCTACCCGAAGCTCGTCCGCCTCTACCAGATGCCGGTCCCCGACCCCGACCTCTAGCCGGAGGTGCTGAATCTCTCTCTGGGACCGCGGAGAAAGTACGGTGTGGTCCAGACTGAGTCTGATGGACACTGACGAATCAAATGGCCTGGATCACCGCAACCATAACAAGACCTCGGTGTGGATCCTGACTGTGAAGAACCCGAAATAATGCTATAACCACCTCGACCTGAACCTGGAGGACCCCGAGCTGCTGGCCCACCCTCGATAGCTGGTAATGAAGCATGTACTGGCCTCTGACGCAGGAAGGACCCGCCTCCCCTGTGTCCCCTACCTCCTGACGAGGTACCCGAATACTGACCACCTGTACGGACCCTCTTGGGCCCACCAAAATCATCCGCTCAAGCAACTCAGCCTCTCTGGCTGCACTCACTATAGTCTGGAAGGAAGCACCCTCTACGAGATGATCTAAACACATAACTACGGATAGTGGGAGTCAAACCCCTGACAAATCTGCGAATCCGCTCAGGCTCACCTGAAATCAAAGCAGAAGCATGTCTCGACAACTGACAGAATCGAGCCTCGTAATCTGACTGACATGCTACCCTGCACCAAACTCTCAAACCTCATACGGCTCTCCTCCTGTACACTCCAAGGGATGAAACGACCCTCGAAAGCACTAGCAAACTCACTCCACTCCATGGGAGGAGATCCCGCTGGTCTCGAACTCATGAAGGTCCTCAGCCACTCCCTAGCGACACCGCGTAACTGAAGGGACACAAATCGGACACCCCTCTCATCTAACATGCGTACCGCCGCCAACATCTCTCGACTCAAGGTCAAAAACTCGTGAGCATCATCAGTCTTAGCACCATGAAACTGAGGTGGTTTCATTTTCTGAAACCGCTCATAGCAGACCTGGTCATCATCTGCCAAGGCCACCTCAAGGGCCGCCGGTACACCTACAACTGGAGTTGGAACCTGTGGTGGCTGAACCACCGGCTCGGGAATGACTGGAATCCGTGGTGGCTGAACCACTGGCTCTGGAACCACTGGAATCTGATGCTGATAACCAGGGGCCTGTGCCCCTACCCCAGTCTGTAACCCCGCTGGTATACCTGCTGCACCCTGAGCAAGACGCTCCAATAACCCCAACATCCTGTCGAGTCTATCATCATGAACTGGGGGTGCATGGCCCGCAGGAGCCTGCTCTGCAGCTACTCCAATCTGTGGCTCAGGTGAAGGCTCTCTACCTCGGCCTCGGGCAGGTGCCGCTCCTCTGGCACGGCCTCGACCACGTCCTCGGCCTCTAGCCCGACCTCTACCCCTAGCTGGGGCCTCAACTCTGACCTCGGGGGCTGCCTCCCCCTAACTCTGGTAGCTCTAACCCTCGGCATCTGCCAAAAAACAACACGCGATACTCAGCACCCACGATAACAACCTCGCACGATAAGAACGGAATAAAAAAAAGAAGTCTTTCCTAACAGTCTTCATAGCCTCTCGAAGATAAGTACAGACGTCTCCGTACCGATCCTCAAGACACTACTAAGACTTGGTTTGTACATGTGAGACCTTCGAACCTGGGCTTTGATACCATTTTGTCACACCCCAAAACCAGATGTGATGGCACGTGCCCAAACCCCACCGGACACGTCAGCCTAACACCCAAAAACCCGACGATATAGAATTTATAAAACAAGAATAAGATAGAAAGATAAGCGGAAGTCTTTAAATAAACTCAACATAACCCAGAATTGGTTTGTCACATGTACAAACCTCTAATACAGAATCTGAATAAAATATACAAGTCTCATAGTAAAGTTCTAGAATAGAACAGAACAATAAATATAGATAACTTGAGGGCACGTCTGGAATGAACCGCTACCTCTCAAGTAAGTCTGGAAGCTCTAATCTGAAGATGAGTAATAAGTCGGATCTGATAGAGCTGTCAACCTACACAATTGTGTAGAGGCAAGGGTGAGTACCAAAAGCAACAGGTACTCGCAAGTAACACTAAGCTAAGCTAAACTAGCAGCTACAAACAACTCCTTTCAATCCCAACCGAACCACCGATACTTCATTCTAACAGCGAACCAACAACCTATACTACACAATTCATAATCAACAGATATATCTAACAGTGTCTCAACATCAATCTCATATCCTCATGTAAGAGCAAATAGATCATATATCACATGAAGAGGGGCAAATAGGAAAAATCCACACACCACAGACAAAGATGAAGTCAAATGCGATGCAAATGCAATAATGATGTCATGTAGTCGTGATGCATGTCTGTCCTAAGATACACATCTGTTGACGTAATCAGACCGCGCTGAATACTCAAATCAGAACCCATGGGGGCCACACATGGACCATGTATCACCGCCGGAACCAGATCCCATCGGCATCCAAATCGCTAGCCGGAGCTAGTCTCGACTGTGTCTCATATCCATCCGTCCTCATATCAGTGTCTCAGAACTCATGCAACAGATAGTTCATACTTGGGATGAATAATGAATATGCACATGTCATCAATCACAATCATATCACGATCACATCATAGTATTACACATTATCTGTCTCAATCACAACCATATCACGATCACATCATAGTATTACACATCATCTGTCTCAATCACAACCACATCATAGTATTACACATCGTCTGTATCAATCATAGCCTACTCATGCTCTTCTATCCCCTCAATATCAGTTATCACATGACTTATTCAACAAATTCAAGTCACATATAACACATTTAGCTCGTTTTATTCCCCATCTTTCAATTACAACAATTTCAATCAACAAATAAAACTCATCCTCAATCCCCCATTACTCCCCAACACAATTAGGAAAGTAGTCATGTGTAGTCTAAGAGTTTAACAAAGTTTAGAAGCCACATGCCTCAAAACACTTCAACTAGTAACTCAAATTTGAGTTTTACCCTTCCGAGCACGCTCCAAATCACCACAATCTATTCATAAATGGAATCTCACAATCAATACGAATCTAACAACACCAATATTGTGAAATTTGGAGAAAAGGGGTAAAATGGTCAAAAAAATCTCGTTCTGAAAAATATTCTCGAAATCTGGAAATTTTTAGTGAAAAATGTTCCCCAAGAAATTTAGAATCCAATAGTGAAAACCGTTTCGAAAAAGGAGTTGAAATGAGTTCACAAACTCAAATTTTCTATTAAATTCGGATTAGGCAAAACCCCCAAATTTTTGAGTTGAGATCTCAAATTTTGATGTTAAAATCCATAAATAATCGATGGAAATCAAAGATATAAGTTGGAAATAACTTACCTAATGAATTCCTTGCGAAAACCCACTTGAAATCACCTATTTTGAGCTCTCAAAGTCTAAAAATGGAGAAATGGGTATTTTTCAAGTTGGGGGAAAATGACTACTGTTTTTGGCTTTTAAAAAAGGGGAAGAAACTGCTGTTGCAGCTAAAATACACAGCAGCTGCACACAATTTTAAAACCAAAGTTTAAGTCCCCGTTGGACCCTCGGGATTCGTTCGGAATCTCGTGCACACAAACTAAATATGTACCCCCACTAAATTCGACGTTCCGGACTCAATGGAACCGTCGGAATTTGAATTCGAGAACTCCTTGACCCGAAATTTAATAAGATGCTAAGAAACTAGTTTAACGCCAAAAAAATTCGAAACTCAAACGGAGCGTCTAAAAATTCAACCAAGACTCATTCTAGACTTAGAATCGCCTCCCGAAACCAACGGTACTCTTGGAATTTCAATCTGAGCCTCGGAACCTCATATGTTGACCAAAGTCAACTCTTTATCAAAATTTCACAACTTTAGCAACTTAGGACCTCAATTCTTCGTTTCAACTCCAAATTCGACTCCGTAACTTCACACAGACCCGTTTCGACATTCTAAAACTGTCGGAATCGACGGAAATCCGATCCGAGTCCCGAAACTCCAAATGACTCGAAAAAGCACTTTTTAACCAACTTTAACTCATAAAAACTCAACTTCTCAAAAACTCAACTTTTTACCAACTTTTCCTCAAACCAACTTTACAACCACAAAACATGGGACTCGGGGCAACTACCGAAAGGGCAAAATAGTCATTTCCACGAAAAATTACCAAAATGACCTTTCGGGTCATTACATCATTCACCACTAAAAACCATGTTCGTCCTCGAACATAAAGTAAAAGAAAGTACCTGAAGCCTCGAAAAGCTGGGGATATCGAACCCGCATATCATCCTCGGACTCCCAAGTCGCTTCCCTATCTGATCGATGCCTCCACTGAACCTTCACTGAAACGATGTCCTTGGTCCGGAGCTTGCGAACCTGCCTGTCCAAAATAGCTATAGGCTCTTCCTCAAATGTCAAATCTGGACTCAACTCCACCGACTCAACCGAAATCACGTGAGACTCATCCGGAACATACTTCCGGAGCATAGAAACATGGAAAACTGGATGCACGGCTGTCAAACTAGGTGGCAAAGCTAACTTGTAAGCCACCTCTCCCATCCTCTCCAAAATCTCATATGGGCCAATGAACCTAGGGCTGAGCTTGCCTTTCTTCCCAAATCTCATCACACCCTTCATGGGCGATACTCGAAGCCAAACTCGATCACCCACCATGAACTCTAAGGGTCGAACCCTCCTGTCAGCATAACTCTTCTGCCTACTCTGGGCAGTCAAGAGCCTACTCTGAATCACACGAACACGCTCCATATCCTCTCTAAGAATATCAGTACCAAGGGAGTCCATCTCCGCTGAATCAAACCATCCAATAGGTGATCTACATCGCCTACCATACAGTGCCTCAAAAGGTGCCATCCCAATGCTAGAATGATAACTGTTGTTGTAGGCGAACTCTGCCAATGGCAAGTGTTGATCCCATCTAGTACCAAAGTCGATCACGCAAGCCCGAAGCATGTCCTCCAACACTTGAATAGTCCTCTCAGACTGACCGTCAGTCTGAGGGTGAAAAGCTGTGCTCATGTCGAGTCTAGTGCCCAAATCATGCTGTAATGCTCTCCAGAAATGAGAAGTGAATACTGAACCCCTGTCAGACACAATGGACACCGGCACTCCGTGTAACCGCACAATCTGACTAATATAAATCTGAGCCAACTTCTCCGCTGTATACCTCACTCGGACCGGGATGAAATGAGCAGACTTGGTCAGTCTGTCGACGACCACCCATATAGAATCATAACCACCCACGGTGGTAGGCAATCCAACTACGAAGTCCATAGCAATCCTCTCCCACTTCCAAGTAGGAATGGGCATCCTCTGCGTCACACCACCAGGCTTCTGGTGCTCACACTTGACCTGCTGACATGTCAAGCACCTAGCCACAAACTCTGCAATATCCCTCTTCATCCCACACCACCAATAGTGTTGACTAAGATCATGATACATCTTCGCCGCTCCGGGATGAATAGAATACCTAGAATAATGAGCCTCCTCAAGAATCAATCTGATCAAATCACCAACCTTGGGCACACATATCCGGCCCTCAATCCTCAATACACCCTCGGAGTCAATCTTAGCCTTCTTGGCTTCACCACTCATCACCTTGTCCCGGATGAGACATAACTTCCCATCCTCATACTGATGCTCTCTAATCTGCTCCATCAAAGATGAACGGGCTTCAATGAAGGCAAACACACCTCCACTCTCCTCAGAAACCCGAAATCTCACCATACTGTCAAATAACCTCTGAACATCCCGAACCAAAGGCCGCCTCTCAACACTGATCGCGGCAAGACTCCCCATACTAGGAGTCTTCCTACTCAAGGCATCGGCCACCACATTGGCCTTCCCGGGGTGATACAAAATGGTCATGTCGTAGTCCTTGAGCAACTCAAGCCACCTACGCTGTCTCAAGTTCAGATCCCGCTGAGTGAATATGTACTGTAGGCTCCTATGATCAGTAAATACCTCGCAATGAACACCATATAGGTAATGTCTCCACAACTTAAGCACAAATACCACAGCCGCCAACTCCAAATCATGAGTTGGGTAATTCCTCTCGTGTGCCTTCAGCTGTCTAGAGGCATATGCTACAACCTTACCCTTCTGCATCAAAACACCTCCAAGTCCAACACCCGAAGCGTCACAATAAACAGTAAATCCAACACCCTCCTCTGGCAAAGTCAAGACAGGTGCTGAAGTCAATAGGGATTTGAGCCTTTGAAAGCTCGCCTCACACTCGGGTGACCAATGAAAAGGAACCGTCTGCTGAGTCAATCGGGTCAACGGTGCAGCTATAGTAGAGAATCCCTGAACAAAACGCCGATAGTAACCCGCCAAGCCAACAAAACTCCGAATCTCGGTAGGTGATGTAGGTCTAGTCCAACCCTGAACCGCCTCAATCTTGGCCGGATCAACCCTAACTCCATCCTTAGACACCACGTGCCCTAGGAAAGCCACTGACTCAAACCAAAACTCACACTTAGACAATTTAGCATACAATTTCTCATCTCTCAACTTCTGTAGCACGGCCCTCAAATGACAAACATGATCCGCCTCGGTCTTGGAATATACCAAGATGTCATCAATAAACACAATTACGAAAGAATCCAAGTATGGGCGAAACACTCCATTCATCAACTCCATGAACGTCGCAGGGGCATTGGTGAGCCCAAATGACATCACCAAAAACTCATAATGACCATATCGTGTGCGAAAAGCTGTCTTCGCCACATCTGAAGGCTTAATCCTCAACTGATGATACCCAGATCTCAAGTCGATCTTAGAGAACAAGGCTGCCCCCTGAAGCTGATCAAACAAGTCATCAATACGGGGAAGGGGATACTTGTTCTTTACCGTTACCTTGTTCAACTGTCTATAGTCAATACACATCCTCATCGACCCATCTTTCTTCTTCACAAATAAGACCGGTGCACCCCAAGGCGACACACTAGGGCGTATGAATCCTTTACTCAATAAGTCCTGAATCTGATCCTTCAACTCCTTCAACTCAGCTGGAGCCATACGATAAGGTGGGATAGATATGGGCTTAGTGCCCGGCTCCAAGTCGATAGAGAAGTCAATATCACGAACAGGAGGAACACCAGGTAGATCCTCGGGAAACACATCAGGGAACTCCTGAACCACCGGAATAGACTCCATGGCCGGTGACTCAGCTCCAACATCCCGAATAAAGGCCAAATAAGATAAACAACCCCGGTCAATCATCCTCTGAGCCCGAATATGAGATATGACCCTGTTGGGATACGAACCACTAGTCCCTCTCCACTCCACTCTAGGAATACCCGGAATAGCTAAGGTGACAGTCTTAGCATAACAATCAAGAAGCGCATGATAGGGGGAAAGCCAGTCCATACCCAATATGACATCAAAGTCTAACATATCAAGAAGAATCATATCTACCCAAGTCTCATACCCCGATAAGACAACAAGACAAGATCGATACACTCGATTCACCACTAAGGGTTCACCTACGGGTGTAGAGACTCTAATAGGCACAGACATACGATCACAAGTCAACTCAAGGCCGGAAGCAAAATATGTAGACACATATGAGAATGTAGAACCATGATCAAATAACACGGAAGCAGGCCGATGACAAACTGAGACGATACCTGTGATAACTGCATCAGAAGCCTCAGCCTCGGGCCTCCCAGGAAAAGCATAACACTGGGCACCTCTGCCCCCACTCTGTGAACCTGAGGCGCCACTAGCACCTCTACCCGAAGCTCGTCCGCCTCTACCAGATGCCGGTCCCCGACCCCGACCTCTAGCCGGAGGTGCTGAATCTCTCTCTGGGACCGCGGAGAAAGTACGGTGTGGTCCAGACTGAGTCTGATGTAGACACTGACGAATCAAATGGCCTGGATCACCGCAACCATAACAAGACCTCGGTGTGGATCCTGACTGTGAAGAACCCGAAATAATGCTATAACCACCTCGACCTGAACCTGGAGGACCCCGAGCTGCTGGCCCACCCTCGATAGCTGGTAATGAAGCATGTACTGGCCTCTGACGCAGGAAGGACCCGCCTCCCCTGTGTGGACCCCTACCTCCTGACGAGGTACCCGAATACTGACCACCTGTACGGACCCTCTTGGGCCCACCAAAATCATCTCGCTCAAGCAACTCAGCCTCTCTGGCTGCACTCACTATAGTCTGGAAGGAAGCACCCTCACGAGATGATCTAAACACATAACTACGGATAGTGGGAGTCAAACCCCTGACAAATCTGCGAATCCGCTCAGGCTCACCTGAAATCAAAAAAGAAGCATGTCTCGACAACTGACAGAATCGAGCCTCGTAATCTGCAACTGACATGCTACCCTGCACCAAACTCTCAAACCTCATACGGCTCTCCTCCTGTACACTCCAAGGGATGAAACGACCCTCGAAAGCACTAGCAAACTCACTCCACTCCATGGGAGGAGATCCCGCTGGTCTCGAACTCATGAAGGTCCTCAGCCACTCCCTAGCGACACCGCGTAACTGAAGGGACACAAATCGGACACCCCTCTCATCTAACATGCGTACCGCCGCCAACATCTCTCGACTCAAGGTCAAAAACTCGTGAGCATCATCAGTCTTAGCACCATGAAACTGAGGTGGTTTCATTTTCTGAAACCGCTCATAGCAGACCTGGTCATCATCTGCCAAGGCCACCTCAAGGGCCGCCGGTACACCTACAACTGGAGCTGGAACCTGTGGTGGCTGAACCACCGGCTCGGGAATGACTGGAATCCGTGGTGGCTGAACCACTGGCTCTGGAACCACTGGAATCTGATGCTGATAACCAGGGGCCTGTGCCCCTACCCCAGTCTGTAACCCCGCTGGTATACCTGCTGCACCCTGAGCAAGACGCTCCAATAACCCCAACATCCTGTCGAGTCTATCATCATGAACTGGGGGTGCATGGCCCGCAGGAGCCTGCTCTGCAGCTACTCCAATCTGTGGCTCAGGTGAAGGCTCTCTACCTCGGCCTCGGGCAGGTGCCGCTCCTCTGGCACGGCCTCGACCACGTCCTCGGCCTCTAGCCCGACCTCTACCCCTAGCTGGGGCCTCAACTCTGACCTCGGGGGCTGCCTCCCCCCTAACTCTGGTAGCTCTAACCCTCGGCATCTGCCAAAAACAACACGCGATACTCAGCACCCACGATAACAACCTCGCACGATAAGAACGGAATAAAAAAAAGAAGTCTTTCCTAACAGTCTTCATAGCCTCTCGAAGATAAGTACAGACGTCTCCGTACCGATCCTCAAGACACTACTAAGACTTGGTTTGTACATGTGAGACCTTCGAACCTGGGCTTTGATACCATTTTTGTCACACCCCAAAACCAGATGTGATGGCACGTGCCCAAACCCCACCGGACACGTCAGCCTAACACCCAAAAACCCGACGATATAGATTTTATAAAACAAGAATAAGATAGAAAGATAAGCGGAAGTCTTTAAATAAACTCAACATAACCCCAGAATTGGTTGTCACATGTACAAACCTCTAATACAGAATCTGAATAAAATATACAAGTCTCATAGTAAAGTTCTAGAATAGAACAGAACAATAAATATAGATAACTTGAGGGCACGTCTGGAATGAACCGCTACCTCTCAAGTAAGTCTGGAAGCTCTAATCTGAAGATGAGTAATAAGTCGGATCTGATAGAGCTGTCAACCTACACAATTGTGTAGAGGCAAGGGTGAGTACCAAAAAGCAACAGGTACTCGCAAGTAACACTAAGCTAAGCTAAACTAGCAGCTACAAACAACTCCTTTCAATCCCAACCGAACCACCGAAACTTCATTCTAACAGCGAACCAACAACCTATACTACACAATTCATAATCAACAGATATATCTAACAGTGTCTCAACATCAATCTCATATCCTCATGTAAGAGCAAATAGATCATATATCACATGAAGAGGGGCAAATAGGAAAAATCCACACACCACAGACAAAGATGAAGTCAAATGCGATGCAAATGCAATAATGATGTCATGTAGTCGTGATGCATGTCTGTCCTAAGATACACATCTGTTGACGTAATCAGACCGCGCTGAATACTCAAATCAGAACCCATGGGGGCCACACATGGACCATGTATCACCGCCGGAACCAGATCCCATCGGCATCCAAATCGCTAGCCGGAGCTAGTCTCGACTGTGTCTCATATCCATCCGTCCTCATATCAGTGTCTCAGAACTCATGCAACAGATAGTTCATACTTGGGATGAATAATGAATATGCACATGTCATCAATCACAATCATATCACGATCACATCATAGTATTACACATTATCTGTCTCAATCACAACCATATCACGATCACATCATAGTATTACACATCATCTGTCTCAATCACAACCACATCATAGTATTACACATCGTCTGTATCAATCATAGCCTACTCATGCTCTTCTATCCCCTCAATATCAGTTATCACATGACTTATTCAACAAATTCAAGTCACATATAACACATTTAGCTCGTTTTATTCCCCATCTTTCAATTACAACAATTTCAATCAACAAATAAAACTCATCCTCAATCCCCATTACTCCCCAACACAATTAGGAAAGTAGTCATGTGTAGTCTAAGAGTTTAACAAAGTTTAGAAGCCACTTGCCTCAAAACACTTCAACTAGTAACTCAAATTTGAGTTTTACCCTTCCGAGCACGCTCCAAATCACCACAATCTATTCATAAATGGAATCTCACAATCAATACGAATCTAACAACACCAATATTGTGAAATTTGGAGAAAAGGGTAAAATGGTCAAAAAAATCTCGTTCCGAAAAATATTCTCGAAATCTGGAAATTTTTAGTGAAAAATGTTCCCCAAGAAATTTAGAATCCAATAGTGAAAACCGTTTCGAAAAAGGAGTTGAAATGAGTTCACAAACTCAAATTTTCTATTAAATTCGGATTAGGCAAAAACCCCCAAATTTTCAGTTGAGATCTCAAATTTGATGTTAAAATCCATAAATAATCGATGGAAATCAAAGATATAAGTTGGAAATAACTTACCCAATGAATTCCTTGCGAAAACCCACTTGAAATCACCTATTTTGAGCTCTCAAAGTCTAAAAATGGAGAAATGGGTATTTTCAAGTTGGGGGAAAATGCTACTGTTTTTGGCTTTAAAAAAGAAAAAAAACTGCTGTTGAGCTAAAAACACAGCAGCTGCACACAATAACACCAAAGTTTAAGTCCCCGTTGGACCCTCGGGATTCGTTCGGAATCTCGTGCACACAAACTAAATATGTACCCCCACTAAATTCGACGTTCCGGACTCAATGGAACCGTCGGAATTTGAATTCGAGGACTCCTTGACCCGAAATTCAATAAGATGCCAAGAAACTAGTTTAACGCCAAAAAATTCGAAACTCAAACGGAGTCGTCTAAAAATTCAACCAAGGACTCATTCTAGACTTAGAATCGCCTCCCGAAACCAACGGTACTCTCGGAATTTCAATCTGAGCCTCGGAACCTCATATGTTGACCAAAGTCAACTCTTTATCAAAATTTCACAACTTTAGCAACTTAGGACCTCAATTCTTCGTTTTCAACTCCAAATTCGACTCCGTAACTTCACACAGACCCGTTTCGACATTCTAAAACTGTCGGGAATCGACGGAAATCCGATCCGAGTCCCGAAACTCCAAATGACTCGAAAAAGCACTTTTTAACCAACTTTAACTCATAAAAACTCAACTTCTCAAAAACTCAACTTTTTACCAACTTTTCCTCAAACCAACTTTACAACCACAAAACATGGGACTCGGGGCAACTACCGAAAGGGCAAAATAGTCATTTCCACGAAAAATTACCAAAATGACCTTTCGGGTCATTACATCATTCACCACTAAAAACCATGTTCGTCCTCGAACATAAAGTAAAAGAAAGTACCTGAAGCCTCGAAAAGCTGGGGATATCGAACCCGCATATCATCCTCGGACTCCCAAGTCGCTTCCCTATCTGATCGATGCCTCCACTGAACCTTCACTGAAACGATGTCCTTGGTCCGGAGCTTGCGAACCTGCCTGTCCAAAATAGCTATAGGCTCCTCCTCAAATGTCAAATCTGGACTCAACTCCACCGACTCAACCGAAATCACGTGAGACTCATCCGGAACATACTTCCGGAGCATAGAAACATGGAAAACTGGATGCACGGCTGTCAAACTAGGTGGCAAGGCTAACTTGTAAGCCACCTCTCCCATCCTCTCCAAAATCTCATATGGGCCAATGAACCTAGGGCTGAGCTTGCCCTTCTTCCCAAATCTCATCACACCCTTCATGGGCGATACCCGAAGCCAAACTCGATCACCCACCATGAACTCTAAGGGTCGAACCTCCTGTCAGCATAGCTCTTCTGCCTACTCTGGGCAGTCAAGAGCCTACTCTGAATCACACGAACACGCTCCATATCCTCTCTAAGAATATCAGTACCAAGGGAGTCCACTCCGCTGAATCAAACCATCCAATAGGTGATCTACACCGCCTACCATACAGTGCCTCAAAAGGTGCCATCCCAATGCTAGAATGATAACTGTTGTTGTAGGCGAACTCTGCCAATGGCAAGTGTTGATCCCATCTAGTACCAAAGTCGATCACGCAAGCCCGAAGCATGTCCTCCAACACTTGAATAGTCCTCTCAGACTGACCGTCAGTCTGAGGGTGAAAAGTTGTGCTCATGTCGAGTCTAGTGCCCCAAATCATGCTGTAATGCTCTCCAGAAATGAGAAGTGAATACTGAACCCCTGTCAGACACAATGGACACCGGCACTCCGTGTAACCGCACAATCTGACTAATATAAATCTGAGCCAACTTCTCCGCTGTATACCTCACTCGGACCGGGATGAAATGAGCAGACTTGGTCAGTCTGTCGACGACCACCCATATAGAATCATAACCACCCACGGTGGTAGGCAATCCAACTACGAAGTCCATAGCAATCCTCTCCCACTTCCAAGTAGGAATGGGGCATCCTCTGCGTCACACCACCAGGCTTCTGGTGCTCACACTTGACCTGCTGACATGTCAAGCACCTAGCCACAAACTCTGCAATATCCTCTTCATCCCACACCACCAATAGTGTTGACTAAGATCATGATACATCTTCGCCGCTCCGGGATGAATAGAATACCTAGAATAATGAGCCTCCTCAAGAATCAATCTGATCAAATCACCAACCTTGGGCACACATATCCGTCCCTCAATCCTCAATACACCCTCGAGTCAATCTTAGCCTTCTTGGCTCAACCACTCATCACCTTGTCCCGATGAGACATACTTCCCATCCTCATACTGATGCTCTCTAATCTGCTCCATCAAAGATGAACGGGCTCAATGAAGGCAAACACACCTCCACTCTCCTCAGAAACCCGAAATCTCACCATACTGTCAAATAACCTCTGAAACATCGAACCAAAGGCCGCCTCTCAACACTGATCCGGCAAGACTCCCATACTAGGAGTCTTCCTACTCAAGGCATCGGCCACCACATTGGCCTTCCCGGGGTGATACAAAATGGTCATGTCGTAGTCCTTAGCAACTCAAGCCACCTACGCTGTCTCAAGTTCAGATCCCGCTGAGTGAATATGTACTGTAGGCTCCTATGATCAGTAAATACCTCGCAATGAACACCATATAGGTAATGTCTCCACAACTTAAGCACAAATACCACAGCCGCCAACTCCAAATCATGAGTTGGGTAATTCCTCTCGTGTGCCTTCAGCTGTCTAGAGGCATAGCTACAACCTTACCCTTCTGCATCAAAACACCTCCAAGTCCAACACCCGAAGCGTCACAATAAACAGTAAATCCAACACCCTCCTCTGGCAAAGTCAAGACAGGTGCTGAAGTCAATAGGGATTTGAGCCTTTGGAAGCTCGCCTCACACTCGGGTGACCAATGAAAAGGAACCGTCTGCTGAGTCAATCTGGTCAACGGCAGCTATAGTAGAGAATCCCTGAACAAAACGCCGATAGTAACCCGCCAAGCCAACAAAACTCCGAATCTCGGTAGGTGATGTAGGTCTAGTCCAACCCTGAACCGCCTCAATCTTGGCCGGATCAACCCTAACTCCATCCTTAGACACCACGTGCCCTAGGAAAGCCACTGACTCAAGCCAAAACTCACACTTAGACAATTTAGCATACAATTCTCATCTCTCAACTTCTGTAGCACGGCCCTCAAATGACAAACATGATCCGCCTCGGTAATATACCAAGATGTCATCAATAAACACAATCACGAAGAATCCAAGTATGGGCGAAACACTCCATTCATCAACTCCATGAACGTCGCAGGGGCATTGGTGAGCCCAAATGACATCACCAAAAACTCATAATGACCATATCGTGTGCGAAAAGCTGTCTTCGCCACATCTGAAGGCTTAATCCTCAACTGATGATACCCAGATCTCAAGTCGATCTTAGAGAACAAGGCTGCCCCCTGAAGCTGATCAAACAAGTCATCAATACGGGGAAGGGGATACTTGTTCTTCACCGTTACCTTGTTCAACTGTCTATAGTCAATACACATCCTCATCGACCCATCTTTCTTCTTCACAAATAAGACCGGTGCACCCCAAGGCGACACACTAGGGCGTATGAATCCTTTACTCAATAAGTCCTGAATCTGATCCTTCAACTCCTTCAACTCAGCTGGAGCCATACGATAAGGTGGAATAGATATGGGCTTGTGCCCGGCTCCAAGTCGATAGAGAAGTCAATATCACGAACAGGAGGAACACCAGGTAGATCCTCGGGAAACACATCAGGGAACTCCTGAACCACCGGAATAGACTCCATGGCCGGTGACTCAGCTCCAACATCCCGAATAAAGGCCAAATAAGATAAACAACCCCGGTCAATCATCCTCTGAGCCCGAATATGAGATATGACCCTGTTGGGATACGAACCACTAGTCCCTCTCCACTCCACTCTAGGAATACCCGGAATAGCTAAGGTGACAGTCTTAGC
Organism: Solanum verrucosum; assembly: GCF_900185275.1. Classification (NCBI taxonomy): domain Eukaryota; kingdom Viridiplantae; phylum Streptophyta; class Magnoliopsida; order Solanales; family Solanaceae; genus Solanum; species Solanum verrucosum. The sequence continues at coordinate 3,915 of NW_026019931.1, read as the reverse complement.
ATAACAATCAAGAAGCGCATGATAGGGGGAAAGCCAGTCCATACCCAATATGACATCAAAGTCTAACATATCAAGAAGAATCATATCCACCCAAGTCTCATACCCCGATAAGACAACAAGACAAGATCGATACACTCGATTCACCACTAAGGGTTCACCTACGGGTGTAGAGACTCTAATAGGCACAGACATACGATCACAAGTCAACTCAAGGCCGGAAGCAAAATATGTAGACACATATGAGAATGTAGAACCAGGATCAAATAACACGGAAGCAGGCCGATGACAAACTGAGACGATACCTGTGATAACTGCATCAGAAGCCTCAGCCTCGGGCCTCCCAGGAAAAGCATAACACTGGGCACCTCTGCCCCCACTCTGTGAACCTGAGGCGCCACTAGCACCTCTACCCGAAGCTCGTCCGCCTCTACCAGATGCCGGTCCCCGACCCCGACCTCTAGCCGGAGGTGCTGAATCTCTCTCTGGGACCGCGGAGAAGTACGGTGTGGTCCAGACTGAGTCTGATGTACACTGACGAATCAAGTGGCCTGGATCACCGCAACCATAACAAGACCTCGGTGTGGATCCTGACTGTGAAGAACCCGAAGTAATGCTATAACCACCTCGACCTGAACCTGGAGGACCCCGAGCTGCTGGCCCACCCTCGATAGCTGGTAATGAAGCATGTACTGGCCTCTGACGCAGGAAGGACCCGCCTCCCCTGTGTGGGCCCCTACCTCCTGACGAGGTACCCGAATACTGACCACCTGTACGGACCCTCTTGGGCCCACCAAAATCATCCCGCTCAAGCAACTCAGCCTCTCTGGCTGCACTCACTATAGTCTGGAAGGAAGCACCCTCTCGAGATGATCTAAACACATAACTACGGATAGTGGGAGTCAAACCCCTGACAAATCTGCGAATCCGCTCAGGCTCACCTGAAATCAAAGCAGAGCATGTCTCGACAACTGACAGAATCGAGCCTCGTAATCTGCGACTGACATGCTACCCTGCACCAAACTCTCAAACCTCATACGGCTCTCCTCCTGTACACTCCAAGGGATGAAACGACCCTCGAAGCACTAGCAAACTCACTCCACTCCATGGGAGGAGATCCCGCTGGTCTCGAACTCATGAAGGTCCTCAGCCACTCCCTAGCGACAACCGCACGGACACCCCTCTCATCTAACATGCGTACCGCCGCCAACATCTCTCGACTCAAGGTCAAAAACTCGTGAGCATCATCAGTCTTAGCACCATGAAACTGAGGTGGTTTCATTTTCTGAAACCGCTCATAGCAGACCTGGTCATCATCTGCCAAGGCCACCTCAAGGGCCGCCGGTACACCTACAACAGCCGGTGCTGAACCTGTGGGCTGAACCACCGGCTCTGGAACCACTGGAATCTGATGCTGATAACCAGGGGCCTGTGCCCCTACCCCAGCTGTAACCCCGCTGGTATACCTGCTGCACCCTGAGCAAGACGCTCCAATAACCCAACATCCTGTCGAGTCTGTCATCATGAACTGGGGTGCATGGCCCGCAGGAGCCTGCTCTGCAGCTACTCCAATCTGTGGCTCAGGTGAAGGCTCTCTACCTCGGCCTCGGGCAGGTGCCGCTCCTCTGGCACGGCCTCGACCACGTCCTCGGCCTCTAGCCCGACCTCTACCCCTAGCTGGGGCCTCAACTCTGACCTCGGGGGCTGCCTCCCCCTAACTCTGGTAGCTCTAGCCTCGGCATCTGCCAAAAACAACACGCGATACTCAGCACCCACGATAACAACCTCGCACGATAAGAACGGAATGAAAAAAAGAAGTCTTTCCTAACAGTCTTCATAGCCTCTCGAAGATAAGTACAGACGTCTCCGTACCGATCCTCAAGACTCTACTAAGACTTGGTTTGTACATGTGAGACCTTCGAACCTGGGCTCTGATACCATTTTGTCACACCCCAAAACCAGATGTGATGGCACGTGCCCAAACCCCACCGGACACGTCAGCCTAACACCCAAAAACCCGACGATAAGAATTTATAAAACAAGAATAAGATAGAAAGATAAGCGGAAGTCTTTAAATAAACTCAACATAACCCCAGAATTGGTTGTCACATGTACAAACCTCTAATACAGAATCTGAATAAAATATACAAGTCTCATAGTAAAGTTCTAGAATAGAACAGAACAATAAATATAGATAACTTGAGGGCACGTCTGGAATGAACCGCTACCTCTCAAGTAAGTCTGGAAGCTCTAATCTGAAGATGAGTAATAAGCGGATCTGATAGAGCTGTCAACCTACACAACTGTGTAGAAGCAAGGGTGAGTACCAAAAGCAACAGGTACTCGCAAGTAACACTAAACTAAGCTAAACTAGCAGCTACAAACAACTCCTTTCAATCCCAACCGAACCACCGAAACTTCATTCTAACAGCGAACCAACAACCTATACTACACAATTCATAATCAACAGATATATCCAACAGTGTCTCAACATCAACCTCATATCCTCATGTAAGAGCAAATAGATCATATATCACATGAAGAGGGGCAAATAGGAAAAATCCACACACCACAGACAAAGATGAAGTCAAATGCGATGCAAATGCAATAATGATGTCATGTAGTCGTGATGCATGTCTGTCCTAAGATACACATCTGTTGACGTAATCAGACCGCGCTGAATACTCAAATCAGAACCCATGGGGCCACACATGGACCATGTATCACCGCCGGAACCAGATCCCATCGGCATCCAAATCGCTAGCCGGAGCTAGTCTCGACTGTGTCTCATATCCATCCGTCCTCATATCAGTGTCTCAGAACTCATGCAACAGATAGTTCATACTGGGATGAATAATGAATATGCACATGTCATCAATCACAATCATATCACGATCACATCATAGTATTACACATTATCTGTCTCAATCACAACCATATCACGATCACATCATAGTATTACACATCATCTGTCTCAATCACAACCACATCATAGTATTACACATCGTCTGTATCAATCATAGCCTACTCATGCTCTTCTATCCCTCAATATCAGTTATCACATGACTTATTCAACAAATTCAAGTCACATATAACACATTTAGCTCGTTTTATTCCCCATCTTTCAATTACAACAATTTCAATCAACAAATAAAACTCATCCTCAATCCCCATTACTCCCCAACACAATTAGGAAAGTAGTCATGTGTAGTCTAAGAGTTTAACAAAGTTTAGAAGCCACATGCCTCAAAACACTTCAACTAGTAACTCAAATTTGAGTTTTACCCTTCCGAGCACGCTCCAAATCACCACAATCTATTCATAAATGGAATCTCACAATCAATACGAATCTAACAACACAATATTGAAATTTGGAGAAAAGGTAAAATGGTCAAAAAAATCTCGTTCTGAAAAATATTCTCGAAATCTGGAAATTTTTAGTGAAAAATGTTCCCCAAGAAATTTAGAATCCAATAGTGAAAACCGTTTCGAAAAAGGAGTTGAAATGAGTTCACAAACTCAAATTTTCTATTAAATTCGGATTAGGCAAAAACCCCCAAATTTTTGAGTTGAGATCTCAAATTTTGATGTTAAAATCCATAAATAATCGATGGAAATCAAAGATATAAGTTGGAAATAACTTACCTAATGAATTCCTTGCGAAAACCCACTTGAAATCACCTATTTTTGAGCTCTCAAAGTCTAAAAATGGAGAAATGGGTATTTTTCAAGTTGGGGGAAAATGACTACTGTTTTTGGCTTTTAAAAAAAGGGGAAGAAACTGCTGTTGCAGCTAAAATACACAGCAGCTGCAACACAATTTTAAAACCAAAGTTTAAGTCCCCGTTGGACCCTCGGGATTCGTTCGGAATCTCGTGCACACAAACTAAATATGTACCCCCACTAAATTCGACGTTC